>NW_027492849.1:0-42500 GCF_021521415.1 Bidens hawaiensis | reverse complement strand
CGGTTTCGGATCAGGTACCTCTATACTCCAGTGTGACACCAGTCATTGGTTCATTTTGGAATTTAGCTTGTCATCATGTGTTTAGTTTATTTTGTTGAAGCCCAAAGAATGGCCCAAACACAAACACTAAGAACATACCCAAAGGCCCAAGACTGGTTCACTTATTCTAAAACCACTTTACATGAAACTGATTTGTATATGATCCGATCCCATCAGTTGAAATCCGAAGTGTATTCAAATCGACATAACGAAGAGATAATCAATTATGAAGTAATGTTGTGATTCGATTAATTAAAGAGAACGATTATATAGAAAAATCAAAACAAATAGCATAGGAGATCGGAAACAAGTTCTCGAAATGAAGATGTGAAGATCATATCACCAATTTCTAACAATTTTTATAAACCGCTATTTTCCTTCTCTTTAGCATTATATTATCCGACGCCCCGGCGGGCTCTTTCATTAACCCCATGGGCTTGTTTACTTGTTGAACTTCTTGGATTAGGCCGGCCAAATGATTCGTAACATTATGGTGGCCCATGACACACACATCTTTGACTCGATATGTACCGGTTTGTCCAAGGACCGGTTTGTGCACCTCTATCTCAACCTACCCACACATGACACACACATGACAAGTTTATTCTAATCCCATATTTTGTTGAGAGCAATGAGACTCGCATAAACACGTATATACATTGTGTCAATGAGAAAGGTAAAGACGAGTTTTGGTGATTTGGTCATCTCTTAATTGCAAATGCTAAACCCGAATTCAACTCTTCAATTTATTTTCTGTTTACTTAAAATATACTAAAGTAAATGCGTGTACATTATTATCTACAATGTTATTTAGTTTAAAATTTAGTTATATTCATTAAGCCGTTACTTAACGACAAATTTCTATCATTTGTAGGACTTAAACCTAAGACCTTCCAACCTTTGTCATTGTCTTTACCAATGGGACACCAGCCAACTAACCCATTACTTAAATTTAGTTGGTTTAATTTGTATCTTTTGATTGGAGTTGTAATTAAAATAGGTCCCACAACTAGAGAACACATGATAATTCTTTTGGTTCAATAATATAATATTTTTTCCCAAATAATTAGTATGCTAAATAAATATGTATCATGTGATTTAGGAGGTTTTTAACTTGTGTTAGAAATAAACAAAAGCAAAGGCTATATACATGTGAGCCGGTGATTGTGGTAACTAAGTTGACTCTTGGTGTTGAGTTGGTTGTATGTGAGAGGTTAGGCAGAGTTTTTGAACACATTTACACTAATTTAATGAGTAAGTTGAGATTCTTTTTACAATGCAATAAGTCAAAAATACTTCACCCCAGCCCATAGCCCACTTTGAGACCCATGATATCAAAAAAAAAAAAAAAGATATTCGTGTAAAATAAAAATGAAGAGCGAACCGTGATAAAGGGTAGGTTGGGCTCGGTCTTTTTAGGATGAGTCGCGCGGGTTGGGGTTAGGGCCATGGCCGAATCTCAATTGTGGGTTTATAATACGATTTTGAGATCAATTTCCGTTGGGCCAACAACTTTTTGTTGGGCCAAAGTTTGAGATAATTTGGTAATGTACGAAACATTAAGGCTTCACGCTATGGGCGCTAAAGTGGGCAATCTTGGGGCGTGGAACACCGTCGAGGGGTGGCAATGGCGGAGGCGGCGAGAGGGGGGGCTTGGAACGCTGGGCGCGTGCTCTCTCTCTCTCTCTCTCTCTCGCACACACACACATATATATAATAGGGGCATCCAAGGGGCTTTAAACCACAACGAGACGTTATAGGTTAGGGTTTTGATACCCACAGTGCTCGCGTGACGCTGACGTGGCACTGTGGAGGGGCTTCGATACCTCCCACTATAGAGAACAACCTAATAGTTGAGAGTTAAGACAACTAACAGAAAATAAAAAAAAACATAATCAAGGGTATTCCCAAAAAACAATTCATAATTTAAAAAACTAGCGGCGCTCATTGGGTAGAAGTTGGACCGGCTCGAACCAAATTTACCCACATTAATGTAACATCCCGAAATTTCAAGATAATATTAATTATATTACTTAATAATAGAGGGAAAGTTTACTCGGGTTATCAGGAAATAAATAAAAGAATAGGAGTTGGTATGGGTCGGGCTAGTGTCGGGTAATGGACGTTGGTTATAGATTTGGATTAATTGAGATGGGTTAAATGAGAATGGGATTTCAGGGATATAAATACCCCCAAAATCCCAAAATATCTTCATTTTCACCAAACTCCCTAACACACACACACCACACACATACCGCCGCCGGACCGAAGGCAGATCCGGGCAGATCCGGCAGACCCGAGTGAGAGAGAGAGCGATTAGTGGTGATAAGCAAGTAAACGAGATCCAAACAAGCCCAAAAAGGTATGATTCTTGATCTTTGAAGTTTAAAGATCCAAGCTTTTTAGTGTATAAACGACCAAAAATGGTCGGGTAGCGTAGTGGGTGATATTGAACCATAGCAAGGGTGTTAAAATCGCTCGAAATGCCGATCAGAAACTAAAACAGCGGCTGTCTGGGCAACTTCGCCTTCATCTGGGAAACTTTGCCTTCAAGCGAAAAACTTCGCCTGCAAGCTAAGTTCGCCTGATGGCAACTTCGCTGTAAAGTTAAGTTCGCCTAACTGGTAACTTCACCTGAGGCCAAGTTCGCCTGATGACAACTTCGCCTGAAGCCAAGTTCGCCTGATGGCAACTTCGCTGTAAAGCTAAGTTCGCCTAGCTGGTAACTTCGCCTAAAGCTAAGTTCGCCTAAGGTTAACTTCGCCTAAAGTCAAGTTCGATTAGAAAATAAATTAAAAATCTAATGAAAAATGTGTTAAGACGGTTAATGGAAATAAAATTTTTCCAAGCTGACCTGGCAGCTCGACCCCAGCCAGGGGCTCTGCCCCTTGGACCCTGCTAGGGGCTGCCGCCCCTAGACCCCGCTGCCACGGGCGCTGCCCCCGGACCCCCTGTTCGTTGTGGGTAGTAATTAAGATTAGAAAGATGTTATAAGTAGTGATAGTTAAATTGATATGTATACTTGTTATACAGTCAGCCGTGCACAACTGAAGAAAGGGATTACGATCAACGGAGAACGTAACCGTGTTCAGGTGAGTTTCTAGCCCCATTTATGTGTTACGTTTTCGGGGCTGTGTGCATACTCAATATGTTTGTTAATACACTTATCCTAAGAGATAAGTGTATGCCTTATATGGATAATGTGAAATATATGAATGATTGCTTGATGGTTCGTGAACGATCTTCGGATATTGCACGTACTGTCAGGTTGCAGCGCTAGGAATAAGGTAAGTATGTTATGTATGTTTATGGGTATGAACATGATGGAGATAATAGAAGAAAGAAATGATAACGTATGGTTATATGGTTACGAAGAGGGTACCGAGCCCTAGTAATACTCGAGGAATGTAGGGCGTAATGCTCTTTATAACGTAAGATATGAAAGTAAGATAATACAAAAGAAAGTAAGAAAGTACGAACGAAAGGATATAATTTTATGTGTATGCCGTGTATGGTATATGTGATCGATATGATTGATTGCTTGACGGTACGTGAACGATCTTCGGATATTGAACGTATCGTCAAGGGAAGTGACTAGCTCCTTACATGGATATTAAATAATTAAGTATAGTGTTCCTTTTATGGAAGGTATAGTGTTCCTTTTATGGAAGGTATAGTATTCCTTTTATGGATAGTAAAGTGTTCATTCTATGGATAGTATAGTGTTCCTCCTATGGAAATTATATATGGTAGGGTAATGGTAATGGTTCTTTTAATAAATATTACGTGACGATCCTCCTATGGATATTTATACAAGGTTAAGGTAGTAATATGTGTCTTCGGATACGGGAAGTAATATATGGGAATAAATTGTATGATACCTGATTAACTAGAACTCACTCAGCGTAGCTGACTTTTAGTATGCACGCAGGTGAGCCGATTACAGAGCTAGTAAGAGGATGACGCATGGCATGGATTGAACGGCTGGCATCTGAAGAAAGAAGTCAAGATGTTTTGAATATAAAGTTTTGTGTTATGGTATCAAAGAAAAGATTTAATGTTTTGTAACAAATGATTGATGTTTTATATTCCGCGAAAAGTTTTAATAAACTCTGATTTGAAGGACTGTGTTTGTGATTAAATCCGACGCTAAAGTAGGGCTACCGGGTTTGGGGCCTTACAATTAAGCCCGAGAATTGAAGATTTGAATCGAATAATCTTAATATGCCTAGTTTTGGGCTGGTTACAAGTTAGTTATTCGGGTTACTAACTGTCACTCCTTTTGCTTATAATAATATTTGGTCATAAAAGCGAAATAGGATCATCTCAACGTCGAATATAAACTTTTAACAACAAATGAAATATAGTAAGACACTCATTGTAGAAAATGGTGCAAATTTTTTATTAATAACTAAATTTTAGAAAAAAAAACATATAAAATAACTATTTTAAAGAAAAACATTTCCATACACCTAAAAATATGATAATATCCTCTTTCTACTTGAGCAACTTGAAGAGGAAACATGCTCTTTTTGTTACTAACTATGAAAGCTATTAATGGTGGCTTACACCATACCCTATTTTTGGCAATGCTTTCTCTAAAGATGATGCACTTTGAGTAAATTTGCATATTAAGTGTCCCTAAAGATTCATCATTGTTGCATCAACATTCAACCATTAATGTTAATCAATCATTAGAAAATAAGGCCACAATCACACAAAAATTCATGTAAGGTTCCTTTAAGATATCTCAATAAAAAAATTAATTTTTCAAGGTTTAAACAATAAGTCCACTATCGTATGAAATATATGAAATCTAAAGAGTTTATATGAATTTAACATATTCAAGAAATTTTAGATTTAAAAATTTAACCCATTTGATCTATATTAAGAGAAGAGTTTAAATAAAAATTATTAGTTTCCTAATAATGATAAGAATGATATAAAATTTGAAGTTAAGAAACTATTTGAGCTTGAAATTGGGATGAGCAGGTGGGCACCTATTTCCAAAAATCTTGGTATTGACCGATACAATACTGGTATTGAAGACAAAATTCGGGACATGCTGATACCGTACAGATACCAAAAGCTCAAAACTTGTTATTGATATGAAGTCAACAAAGCTCAAAACCAGAGTACTATTTTAAGAAGTCAAGAAAGCTCAAAACCAGAGTACTATTTTTTTGATGTCAGGTGAGTTTGATAGTAACCTATGAGCGGGCTAGACTTTAAAAGCAAGATAAAGAATGGACAATAAGATTGCTACGACTTTTCTAATATAGATTCTAGCATACATCGTACAATTAATACAATCAAAATAAAATGCATGACCTCCTAAGCATGGAATGATGAAGATAGTGGAAAATAACTAGAGCCTAAATGCATGCACATAAACATTTTTTTTTTACATTTTCAAAACGGTTTCTACTCCTATAATTAATTCACATATATCTATGAATTAATAGAATTTGAACTCCCTGCCACTACGTTAAAGAGGACCACCTTACTATCAGAATGTCTCTTGAAGACAGCGTAAACATTATTGAGTAATGAGAATTAATTATACGGCTCAACGGGTCATCCCAATTGGCCGATTTAATAACTATTATAAAAAAATCTTTTATAAAAATAAATTATATTGTACGTAAAAAACTGAACGAAATGTTTATAACGTAAAATAAAAATAGTTAAAATAGACGTCCAGACAAAACACGAACAATACAAAATATTTTCATACGAACAAAACACGAACACAAACGATGACGAACCCATAATAAATGGTTAAGGTCCCTAGACACGAACGTGTGAAGCACACTCCCAAATGATAGGTTCCATGATATTTGGTGATTTGATTGACCACCATCGAAGTTCCTGGCACCACTTGTTTTTTTTATTTTTATTATTATTTTTTAATACTTTATTAAAGATGTTGAACAATTTAAATTTAAAATAAAAATATTATTTATATAAAGTCAAATCATTAACTTTGTGATTTTGGTAGTCTGTTAACAACTTGTCAACCAACCAAAACATTTTGGCTTGTGCAGATAAATGATTATACAAGTTTTATTTGTGTTACATATAGTATAAACACTATAAAATAATACACTTAGGATCATCAAAATTTATTAATTAATCGATAAATTAATAATTATTAATTTATATATTAATTAATATTTTATTAATTTATAGTAGAATACTTAGTTTACAAACACCTTTCAAGCTTCTGATGAAGAAATTATTGAAAGCGTTATTAGAATTAATAAAGATGATATCGATGAAGAAGATGATGAAAGTTCTACAATGGAGCCCCTTCGCGAAACGAAGCTATTAAAACGGCAATCACATTGAACAGTTTCTTGTTGAGCTATGAGAAAACAACACCAGAAGTTCTTACCATGCTAAGGAAAATTAGAGACGAGATTCAAGGGAAAATTGATTTCAACATAAAACAAAAGACAATTGAGTCATTTTTCAAGAAACCTTCATAAATCATTCAAGTAATATGCTATATATAAGGAATTATTAATTTATATTTATATGGGGTCTAATGAAATTATCAAAAATGTATTATCTTATAATTTTAGTAAATTATTAACTTAGCACCCTATCCCCGAGTCGGGACCGGCAAAAAATATTATCTTAGAGAGTTTATTAAATAATCGAGTATTAATTTATCGAGTTTCTATTGTAGTTTTAACTTTTAAGTATATTCATTTCAAAATAGTGAGTTATAGAGATCATTTTTAGGTTTATTATAAACCACATAAATATCAACATAGACATAAGTCACATAACATGTAAAATAAATATGATGTAAATGACATGTTTCAACATGTACCCTATTTGTCATGGGAGGCCAACCAATATTGTTGTTTAAAGCAATATCTTATATTGAATCAATTATCCGAATGCCGCCCCCAGCCAAAAAGTTATAGCTAGCGGTGTTTATTAGTTTGTTTCGGCTTATTAGGTTTGGAGATCTTCGGTTGTAATAAAAAAATCTAACCAAACCGAATTTAGATAGTTCAAAAACGAAAAATCTGAATTCGAATTCGATTTGGTTTTCAGTTTCTTTCTTTTTTCATTGTTTTTAAATTTATTTTACCATTTTTGTTATCGGAATAACTTAAATTATATTGGGCAAAAATTGTAACTGAATTGAATTAAATAACCAAACTTAAATAACCCCTTTTTGTAATTTTGGTTAATCGGTTTGAACCGAATCTAAATGTTTTGAAACCAATAACCGAATTACTAATTCGGTTTTGGTTTTGAACCGAATCCGAATTTTTAATTTAGTACGGTCTTAATCGCATTCATTCCAGTTCATTTTTCAATTTAATAGGCCACTTCAAGTAAATATGAAAATCTAAGTGGCAATTGAGGGATGTTGAAATGAAGAAGTGGAACTAAAGAGTAGAAATGAAGACTGGAATATTACTTTATATTTTAGGGTTTTTTTACATTTTGAAAGAGAAACTTTCGTTAAACTACCTAACAAGGCGCTAGAAACCAAAACATTTCAAATATTACAAAGTAAAAGTGTGAAACAACGATAATTTTTCCATAACAAACTTTTAAGCAAAGACCGATTTTTAATCCCAAAAAACACTAAATATTTAATAGCTAGATTCTATCGTATTAATAACATTAATTGGTTTGTACAAGAAGTCGAGAACGCAGTGTACATCATTCGTCTCTCTTCAAATGCACAAACAGTAAGTAACATGAGGTAAGCAAGTGGTCACTAGTTTACTCATGATCTCTACATAAATAACAGTTCTCCGATCCAACCTGAATGTTTATATGATTCAAGTTCGTTAAAATAGCATGTCGATCCAGCTTTTCCGCCATCCACACGAAAAAAATTTCACTTTCTTTCGCACCAATTAGTTTGCTCGTTAACCACGATGAAATTCACAAATTTAACACTTCCCATCTCAACAAACTACAAGAAGTTAATTATATAAAATAATATATTTAAACATCCTATTTTAATTAAATAAACTATATGATAAAAAGAGACTTTTAATTATTTTACATATTACGCAATATGTGATCAGTTTTCTAACTATTTAATAAGAAAATACTGATTATTCATCTACCAAATCTTCCAAAGTATATGTCTTGATAAAGACACTACTACACAAAGATAAAGATTATATTTAAAAACCTTTTTTAGATAATTTTTTCGTTAACGACAATAGATTTTTTTATAAACCGTCAAGGAATAGCAAGAAACCAGACAAAAAACGAAACACCACCAATATAAAACGGATGAAATCGTGAGATTAAAATTGCATGAAGCCCCACATTCCATACGTTATACGTAGTTTAAATAACTTATAGTTTTAAAAACCTAAAATATAATAGGAAGCGCGTATTTTTATCTATAATTAAGAGACAAAAATGAACCAATTCAACAAAGAAAACACTTATGTTTAAAATATTTATTGTTAAGTTAATCTTGGTTTTAATTAAATGTTAATTAAGTAAAGGTCAAGATAGTATTAGCAAGAAATTGACTGATCAACAAAATAATATTGTCAACATACACCAAGGGCATGTACCTAATACACTTTCATCATAAGGGGTGTATCAAGCTTAATTTCAGTAATTAGGTAATGCTATTATTATATGTGTGTGATACTCAAAATAGATTTTTTTAATTCTATTTATTTTAAAGCATTAAACTTTCATAACAACAAAAAAAACATTCATTACAAGATATATAGAATAAATTAACATATATTTATTTTAATGTTCGAAACTTGAGTGAAACTTGAGGCAACATACAAGTGCCAAAAGCAAATTTATAGTTGCAATGGTTGCACTTGCCTATGCCTTTAACTGTTTGGACATACTAAAAGTAAACAAAAGAATAAATAAAGTGAATATTATGAGCTCACACACCTCATAAGGTTGCACACCATTCCCATGTGGATAACTACACACACAAACAACCCCTAATAAAGCAATAAATAAAGAAGCATAAAACAAGCCGTTTGTGAAGAAAAGTTATATATTTTTATTTATTTTCATTAAAATCTTTGAATATTGTGATTAATGTATGCCGACTTATAGCAAACTAGAGTTGAAATATATTTTATGAAGAAAATCTCTTAATTTTTTTTATTATTTTATAAAATTAAAGACAACATTTCATGTACCAATATATCAAAATATAACATTTCACTACAAAAGGGGGGAGTACATAGAAAAACACTAATAATAAGAAAGTAGCATTGAGTGAAGAGAGTGGGAGCATTCAAATGTTTACAAGGTTAAGGCTATACGTAGTCGTGTAACGCCATAGACGTTTTGAGTGTCATGTAGGTATGTGATCGCCTGAAACACCGCTTCGCTTCAAATAAAGGTGGCGTTACGAAGGGTTTGTTAAAATGATAACAAGCTCTTTAATAGATGGAATGTCGGGCCATCCATTAACAACTAAAATTAAACCTTTATTAATTTTTTTTATTTTCTCTAGTGCCATTATTAGCTAGTTAACCCACAACACCTTGATTAACATGTGAGTTAATCAAAGTCTCATTGACTACGTTTCGTGACGTTTTGATTAGATATTGCTAGTTAAACCACAACAAGCCTAATCCTAATGGTGGACACACTCGACACCACCACCCATAAAATAACCAACGTACTCATTAAGCTTTCCCACCCGAACTTCATATCAACTCCCAACTCCCCTCCAACCTTCTTTTATTCTAACATCTAAAATCTATCCTCAATAATTGATTCTCGTTGACCACGTCCTATGGGAATCATTTAATCAATAACAATAAGCCATGTTTATATCCCACCTTCCTTCAATCTAACATCATAATATATTAAAATTCACTTAATATACAAACTTTGTATTTAATTAGATAACCTAGAAAATTTCTTAGATTTGTAATATATAAATGGTTTCATTATTTTTAAAGGTGGTTTAAATTGACTCACTTTAAAAAAGTCGATGATATATTAATGTAGATAATGATTTTAGAGGTCAGATTCGGAGATCACATCAGATGAAGAAGATCGATAAAATATTTAGATATTTAAGTTGTTGTCGGTGACATTTAAACTGAAAGTGTAATTAAGATCTCACACTTACGAATGATCTATACGACTACACTGAATTAACAGTCAAATCCTGCAAAACAGAACACCGCTAGCTATACCTTATGAATGATCTATACGACTACCATCCGACGTGAGAATAAATATAAAAATATCACTGGAATAATATGTAAGTGTTCAAATCTTATGTTTCATACATGTAATTAACAAATTATTAAATTAACTAAGTTAATGAATACAAAATAAGCATGCTAGACTCTTTCATGCACTAATTTTTACTTAAAACTGTTATGTAATCAACTTTCTAAACTTAAAAGTTCAAAATACTTATCAATTAATGTAAAACTTAACATACAATATATGTTGTTAGATTGAAAACATGTTATTATTATCAACATTAATACGCATAAAAGAAGTTGAAAAGTGTAACTTAACATGTTTATTATAAAGTATGAAAAAATTAAAGTAAACAAACTAAAGTCTAAAAGTGAGCTTCACGCAGCCGAAATTGTTAAAAAACACTTATTTAAGCATGAAAGATTGCTAGCAACAAACTACTTGAAGAAACACTTGCACTTTACTACCTTTATATTATTAACATTTTTAACTCTTGTACTATGTATATATACTAACTTACTCCCCCACTATTCTCTTCATCACAAGTAACTTACATTACACACATAGACACACTCTCTCTCTCACTTTCAATTACACACATACAAAACATCTCTATGGAAGTGGAGTTCATGGCAGAATACACAGAAGGTATTTATTCTTCTATCGATTTCTGTTCTAAACGTCTGATTTTCTACTGCTCTGACTCACTCAGCTAAAACATCCCAATATTTATAATATTAAGGGTTTTATTATCCAGTATTTTATCTTTATATATTGTAACCCTCTATTTTATGTAATGAACTTAATATTTTACCATCTTACAGATACGAGTCGAGATCGAGCTCTTCAAATCATCAAACGAAAGCGTACCAAGCGCCAACGCCAACGGCCTTGTTCTCCATTTCGTGTGCCTAAAAATTCCGGCAACAGTTCGACTAACGTTCATTGTTCGATTGATAATTCTACACATGATCAATCACTAGAGATTTCAACACAAGAAGACGAAGACATGGCGAATTGCCTAATTATGTTAGCTCAAAGCGAAGCAAAAACCGATCAAATCCATCAGAAAACGGAGAAATTAAGAGCTAATAACGACGATAATAACTCCGGTTATTATGTCCACGAGTGTAAGACATGTAACCGTTCGTTTCCATCGTTTCAAGCGTTAGGCGGACACAAAGCGAGTCACAAGAAGGCGAAACTTAACGTATGCGAAAAGATACCTAGTTATTTGAATATTCAACCTTTAGAAGAAGATATAACTATTACTAGTACTAGCACTAATAATAGAGGAAAAGTTCATGAATGTTCGATATGCGGGTTAGAGTTTTCGTCCGGGCAAGCGCTAGGGGGACACATGAGGAAACATAGGCTAAACCTGCCATCTGTAAACCGAACTGTATCCGTAACTGAAAAGTCTGTGGGAGGTAGCACGAGTACGCTATCGTTAGATCTTAACTTTCCTCCGCCAGAGGCGATAAACGACGTCGTTGAGACGAAGTTTCGGTTTAGTGTTCCGGCTTTAGTGGATTGTTATTATTGAAAGCAAGAAAGACGAAAACAAGTTAATTTACATCAAACATTACTTCAAGATTAATGTGAAAGATTACATCTTTATTAATTGTTATTATTATTATTAATTTTATTTTTTATTATTCATTGACAATTTGAATTTGATAATGTAAGGCTAGCTCAGTTGTTAGAGCTGGTTCTTGATGTGACTTGTAAGATCAGTCACGGGTTTTAACCCGGACAATAGTGTGTATAAGAGTTTTGAAAATATTAGGAGTATTGTAACAAGTTAAAAATACCATCACTTTGAATTTCAAAAATTACATCAAATCTTCAACTGGAGTCGCATGTCATTGCAAGTCTGTATTGTTTAATGCTACATATGACTTTTTATGTTTGTATGATCATATATCTATTATTCTTATTCTTCATTTATTATTTTACAATATACAAGCTTTGATTTATATTGAATATCATGAAGTTTTTTTTTTGTTTGCTAAAGTTATTAAAATCTATGCATAAAAAATGTGTTACTTCCATTTAAATACAAGTAATGTGAAGTGTAGTGAGTGAAATACTTTGAGTAAGTTGTTAAACAGTTGATATGATGCATATTTCATGATAGGTTGCCTTCTATTCACGAAAAGTGAGTGATACATGAGCATCTTCTTTTTTTTTTCTTTTTTTTCTATGTTATAAATATATAATGAAAAAGCACCTATGCTAGTCCAACTTAGGGCTGTCCAAAAAGCTCGAGGCTTGAAGCTCGAGCTCGAGCTCGTGGCTTGTTCGATAAAAACTCGAATAAAACTAGTTAAAAAAACTTGATTTGAAACATTATGAGTTGAGTTGGCTCATTTTTGTAATCAAGCTCGGCTCGACCTAGGCTCGGATCGATCATGGCTTGGCTCGTTGGCTCAATTTAAATCTCGTTTAACTTTAAAATCAAGCTAGAGCCTTAGCTGAGATGCCTCGTTTAACTAGTTGGACTCCAACTAGTTATCTAGAGTTCAAATATTGTATGTGAATTGTGACAATCTTTTTCCAAAAATAATTAAAAAAAACATGTGCACAAATTTATTTTCATTTTATAATTTTATAAAAAAGAACATGATACACATAAAGTACATATAAAAATGGAAAAGAAAGCATTCTATTTTTGTTTTCGGTCATCTTTTTCATGCTTTACATGACACATATCATATGTATCATATTATTCATATACATAAAACAAACAAATAAACAAGAAAAAGAAGAAAAAAACAATGACTTGACAGAAAAACCGTATGACCGCGGGTTGATCATAACCAAAAGCCGTGGTTTACTTTTAATATGGTGGTGGTTTCTCACGCTAAGCAAGTAATTAATGTGTTAGATCGAGCATGTTGCATAACGTGTTTGCAATTGCAAAACGTAACTTCAAAAGATGGTATTGTTTGAGACTTTGAGTGTAGAATAACTTTTTTTTCGAACTTTGATTTTTTTAATCTTGTTACGTGTGAGACTTGAACTCAAATCCCTTTCTTCCAAACTCACATGTTTAAAGGCTTTGACGTCATCAATAAACCACCAGCCCATTAGTTAAGTGTACTATAACTAAAATGTAAGAAACATGTAATATGCATTAACACATGGTTAGTGAGTGATTGAGTGGGTAAGTGAATGAGTGGTGAACTGGTCTCTATCAATAAATGGTTGGAAATTAAACAAAAGTGAGTTGGCTAAGTTCATGCCTTTTCCATTTCCATCCAACTTGTTTTTCAATTTTTCCTATTTAATAAAAGGGTGTTTGACAATTTTGTTTTTAACTAAAGTTTTTTTCCACCAAATTATCATAAATGTCTTAAGTGAGACTAGAAACTATAATCATTTAGTTATAAGACATACACATTTTCCATTAGACTAAAATAATGATTGTAATTCAAAAAAAATTATTCAATTATTAAAATTTAAGTTGTAGTTAATTTGTTATTATTGTCCAACTTGTCATTGAGCCGGCCTTGCGAGACGACAGTGGTAGTTTCTAAGGATCCGTCACTCTATCCTTCTTGCATAGAATTGATAGGTTATTGATTTCATTTTGTCATGAACTTATCTCGAAAATGACCAAATTCTAGCAAGAGACACCTAATTGAAGACGAAACACTTTTGTGGTATACTCTTAATTAATCGTTGAGCCATTCGTTAAAGGTATGATGGAGACGTAAGAACTTATGCAGTTAACTGCTTTTAAACTATGATTTGTCATATTACTTATTGATTAAATATGAATTTTTGAACTAGCTACATTAATAGATCATTGTCTAATTATTAAAGAGTAATTTTACACTTGTAATAAATTCTTACATACACATATATGATTGAGAACTTAAGCACTATATAAGCTCTAAACTGTATATTACAAATTATTTTTATCATTATTATAAGTTGAATTGAAAGTTATTGTAAGTAATGAGTTGAAATCCAAATTATTAACCAAGAAGTTTAATTTATTAAACAATAAATAGTTGTATAACTAATCAACTGTAAAGGGTTATAAGAAAGGTTTGGGAAGGTTGGTGGTTGTTTATAGATAGCTGTACCTAATAAATTTGTTACAAATAATAATTAAGTTAAATGAAAATTAGGTTTTAAGGCTGTTTATACATTTGTAATTAACAAAAGTATGGATAGTCCACATGATAAGGTGGGTGACAGCGCATCTCTCACCAGTATGAAGTAACAACTCTTTTCTTGCACTCTAAAAACACAGGATTTATAATTTATTATTTATTATTTATTAAATAAATCTATGCTATATATAAAGCATGCGTGAGGGACCTCTTAATTTTTAAGTGGTACTAAACTTGTTGCTTTTAGTACAAACTACAATGCATAAAATTAGACATTTTATGGGCAATTTTTTCTTTTGACAATTTTGTCTTTTAGTAAAAGTAAAATCATACGGTTGATTTTTTTGGTCCTTTAACTTTAGACATATTTTGTTAACTTATATAATAATTACATATATACCCCTTATTTTAAACCAACTACCCCGACGACGTTTAAACATTTATAACTTTTTCATACGCTAATATTTTTTAAAAACCGTTATACCATAAAAACGAGTATTTTATTATCTTTAATTTGAGTATGGTATTGCTATACTTTTTCTATTTTAAAACTTAACGTGTTACGTGATTACCATTAAAGACCGGCAAACGAATCGGGCGGGTTCGGGTCATTGGTTTACAAGGTTAAGGTTGGAAAGAGTCGATACAAAAAGGTTAATTTGGTTTGAGACAGGACGGGTTTGGGTTGAATGAGGTCAAGTCATAACGAATTTCGGATTAGAACAGTGTCAAACGAAACTGGTTGTGGGTCAAGACGAGTTCAATGCAGCGTTAAGTGTGCATTGACACCTGATTGCACGTGTACAATTGTTGTGTGACGTGCTTACTAAGTACCGGCTAAGATTCCAATGCCGCAATACGAACATACTATCTTCGGGTCACGCGCATACTATTGTGAAGCCACACACATACAGAAACGGTGACACCGGTTACGCATCCGATGACATGTTTGCATGCATACCGCGCTGCATCGCGCGGGCACGTAGCTAGTATATAAATATTTATAAGATAATGAAAACAATAAGTTTCATTTATAAAACCAAATTCATCTTACAAATATTTATATAGTACTATAAGTCTATAACTAATATATTTCGAAAATAACATATTGTTTAAATGCGACTCAAATTAATATAGATCTGTCCCAAAGTTTGGTAACAAAGGAGGAAACCTTAATCGGGGAGATGATGGATGGTTCGTGTCGAAACATGTTATTATCAAAATAGATTTAGATCGATGAAAATAAATTGTTATATGAAAGATATAAAAACTAATTATCATTGTAAACAACGTTTTTTTTGTGGCAAATAAGGTTTCCATTCGATAAAAACTCGAAGAAAAAATAAATAGCCTCGAAGAACGACTTATTAAAAAGACATCCCATATGCATGTACGATTTTTGATGACAACGTATATAAGTGACCCAAAAGAAGAAAGCAGGGCAATATTGACACGTTGCCACTAGGCATGTGCGATGAGTCAAAACCAGCCCGACCCGGACCGAACAGGCCTGAGACCAAAACCGAAAGATTTGGCAAAACTGAGCCGAGGACTAGACCGCGAGAGAGTTTGCCAGTCTCAGTTTTGATGGACTGTGAAATTGTGTGGGCTCCGGTTGGACCAGTTATTCTCTTTTTTTTGGGTTTTTTTTGGGCCATACATAACAGGAATCCACTGCATGAGTTTTGGGCCGAATTACGTGTATTTTGTTTTTTAATTAAACTGGGCCAGAATATATATAAGAGGTGCACAAACCGGGTATTTTCAAGAACCGGAACTGGGGTATGGTCAACAAAAGTCAAAATTGGATCGGGTAGGAGCCGGTTCTGGGTATAGTCTGATATTTGACCGGGATTTTTTCAGATAGGGGAGGGTCGGGTTTTGGCTGGGTATTTCCTGAGGGTCCGGGTTGGTTCCGGTCCCGGGGGAAAATTCTATACCTGGTCCTACCTGCGGGTTGGGTATGGGTAGGAACCAGTTCCGGGTCAGGTCTAGGATCGGACATTTTATGCACCTCTAATATACATATACATAAATAATATATGTATATGTTGTACTTTGGAATCCATAGTATTAGAATAATCACACAAAATGTGCACTGTGTAACCAAAAGATAAACAGATAACATTACGAAAATATATCAACATATGTTTTATATTGTTGTTAGGTATATTGGCCCATAGAAGATAGTATGAATATAAAATTTTATTTAATAATAATATTATTATTATTAGTATTAATACGCATAAAATTTAGTTATTATATATAGATACCAAAGTTATATGCACCCAATAAATTAGAGGTAATTAGGTTATGAGAACAGGCGACCTGCCGACTACGAGGTCTCTTCTTCATCTTTGTGTTTTGCAACATATTTTGCTGGTAAGTTTCTAGACATAGTTTTTTAATTACTTGCATAGTTTATTTAATGAATAATGATCCATTAAAATACGTAAGCTTGATTTGAGTACGATTTGTAACATTGTTTATTTATTATGACAGAACATCTATATATCTTAGATGGACACGAGTCAAGTTTCTAGTAGTCGGGTAGGCGATCGGTTGCCTCCCCTATCCCGACAACATGTGTGGTTAGTTGCACAAATGTTGGAAGGCGAAGACGTGACAGGTGACCAGGTTTTCTATACCATTGATGACCCGTTGTCTTGTTATCAGTGTCGAATCCCTGAGCTTCTCGGGAGACGTATCCAAGGGTGTTTCCATGGCTGGGTGATTATGTCTAACCATCCACACAACGTCATGTGGTCTCTTTGGAACCCGTCCAGTTCTAAGTTCATCAATCTCCCATCATTGAATCTTAAAGAGGGAGATATTGACGAATGTTTTTTGTCGTCTCCTCCTGGTGACGACAATTCAATTCTCCTGTTAACCAGAATGGACAAACCTACGTTTGTTTTTTGTAGGCTCGACCGCAAAAGAAAGAGGTTGAGATGGATTACAATGTCATATGATAAACAACTAAAAAACATAACCGGAAAAGATGATGAGTTAGTGAATAGTTTCACTTGTTGCAACGGTAAAGTATATGCCTTGGGTGGTCATGATTGAGAGGATTTTGTTATAGAGGTTGACATTGTGGTTAATGATAAAGTTGTAATAAGTCTATTGCCATTTGTGAAATTACCTAGTTTCATACACCCTTCTGGACCTAGTGATGGCTCATTCGGTTTTCTAAAAGCTACGTGTCGAGAGTTGTTCACCGTTTATCTACACTTTATATCGAAAGATATTTTTTGTTTGCGCTTGGTTAAACTAGACATGACCCGTAAGTTGTGGGAGGATATGGAAGACCTTGATGACGGTATATGTTTCTTGGAGTTTAATAACAACAACATACCCGTCATTCCCTCAAAGCTAGGAGGTGGTTATATACACATTATTTGTCAAGAGGACAAAGTAATACACTCATACAACGTTAAAGATAAAACTCTAGCCCTATCTTCTATGCCTCGACCACTGAGGACAGGGGAGTCACAAACATGCTATGTCTCGGTTTTGGCCATGCCTGAATGCAGGTATAGTAATATTCCTTTCACCTAAGTTATACTTGTTATTTGTTAATTATACTTATCAGTGTGTTATTATCAGGGTAATTTATTACTTCATCCATCCTAGTCAAAGTGTCTTAATTTGAAAAACACAAAGTTTAAAGTAGATTAAATTATTGTTTTTTTAATGACCAATTGATAATAATGCCCTTGAAAATTGGGTCCATAAATATTGTTTATTAATGTTAGTTGTGTGTGTTTAAGGGTAAACTTGTAAATTGGCAATTTTGAAAGTGGACATTTGTAATGGGACACATAAAAAAAGCATGTGGACACTTTTAATGAGACGAGGGAAGTAGTTATATACGCGTAGGGTCTCAATTAGGTTTTCTTATGGACTCTTCCTTATATACAAGTGTTCCCTCTATTGTAATTGCAACATTAATACTAATTCAACTTTCTTTTACATTATCACATGTGTGTTACTTAAGACCTTTATTTGTTTAGGTTGGAAGTCGATAATGAAGTAATCAATCATACGGTGGAAGTTAAAAGCTTGACGAATCAACAAGATGAATCACGCCTGTTTAAAATCCCGTTTCATGTGTTGGAGATGATCATGGAGTTTTGTGTTGATATCGACTATGTCAACTTCCGTGCTACATGCAAGAAACTAACATCACCCGTGACTCTATTGAGTAACATAGCATCAATAAGAAGATTGCAGAAATATTCATTAGTTTCACCGTGGTTAATGGTCTTAGACAACGTTCAAGGCGTTATTACTTTTACAGAGCCGATGTTTGGTGACCAATACTCGGTAAGAACACCTATAGAAATGATTGGGGATTTACATATATGGTGTTCAATGTATGGTTGGTTGCTAATGTCTAAAGGTTTAGAAACCATGATGTTGTTTAATCCGTTCACAAGTGATATCCACAAACTTCCGGATCTAGAAGATCTTTTCATCGAAAGCTTTTGTTTATCGGCACCACCAACTTCTACTAATTGTATGGTTATCGGGTTTTATGGACCGTATGTGTATATCCATTTTGTAGCTCGGGAGCCTGCATCCTGGCGTTCATTACATCTAGATTTTGGTGATGATGCTCCATCCTTATTCCGTTTCACACAATCTTACGACCAAGATATTTATGCCTTGAATAGCGAGGGACGACTTAGTATTTTTACAAACATTTGTGACGAAGATGAATACACTTGGGAATATGTAGACGTACCCCCAACAAGTTTTCGCACATCAAAGGCACATTATTTTCTAGCTAAATGTGATCACGATCTAATATTAGTGATGGTGGGTGAATATGGGGAATCGGTTGAGTTATTCAAGATGAATATTTCTGAGAAAAAATGGGAGAAAATAGATGGGTTAGGAAAACATATGATTTATATTTGTGACTCGACATGTTTGTGCGTGGAAGCCAAAACACCAGAAATGGAGAACAAAATCTATTTTGCACGGTTCCATTCCGAGAAAGGAAAGATTGTGTTCTACTCTCTCGACACTTGTAGGTACCATACATTTAAAGGCAAACGCATAGTAGGAAGTTTAGGGGATTTTTGTGGAACTCGACGACATATCCGCCCTCATGCTTGGATTGACCCAAGCTATTCCTAATTAATGGATTCTTTACTTAATACATAATAATGTTTGTTCTTTAATTCTTTTAAGTATTCAGTCTTAACATTATAATCAACTCAAGCTAATGACTTGCTTGCTTCTTAAAAGTTTAAACACCCCATGCATGACTTATGTCTTAGGTTACCGGCAATCCGATGTGTTTTAAGAGAAAAAGGGGTGTTTGGCCTAGCTTTTATTATTATGTTTATGCTTATATATTAAATTAGCATATAGTTTATTTTCTATTATTTGATAAGCTCTTTTTAAATGTTTGGATTAGCTTATATTCTACAACTTAATTATGTGTCTTAATAAGTTGTTAAATCCACCATTCTTTAATTTATTAGAGTAATAAGTTGTTTCAATAATTATTAATCCATCACCATTTAAGGACAAATGAGTAATTTACACCCTTAAACAAATAAGCTTCATCAAGTAAGCTAAAAAACCATCTTTAAATAAGCTTCTTTAAATTAGCTTATATAAGCTAATAAGCATAAGCTTAAAAAACTAAACCAAACATCAAGTTAAGTTAAGGTTATTTTGTAAAAAAATCTAAAAAGGCTATAAGCTTTGTTAAAAATAAAAAAGCTAGGCCAAACACCCCCAAAGTTTGATATATTATAAAATTTCATAACCATTATGTGGAAAAAAGAGCATAAGTGTAAGGAGTATATACTAGTGGCCATTTCCATTGGTCCTATATGACAGCCCCCTCTTTCAAATTAGACCAGTGAAAAGGTTGGAACGATCCTTGGTTCCGCGCCCCACCACCAAGGGGGCCCCTTGGTGGTGTTCCGCGTCCACGGGCGCCTCTCCAGCAACTCAACGACGCCCCATAGTGGGCGATCTTTTGAGTATGTTAATGTACAAATTGCTCCTGTCATACAAAGTGTATGAATTAATCAGGAGGCAACATGTGTCATTCAGGCAAGGGGTATGTTCATTTTATGTTATAATTACACACAAAGCTAAATAATCACTTCAACTTGTAAGAAAATTACGAACCTACATAAATACACACCTTAGAAAAATAAATTCATAAGGTTTATTTTTGTTGCAATTGGACCCTATACTTTTATAAGTCTTGCCAATTTTGTCCAAATCAATAACTCCGTCTATTTTTCAATGTTAAGTCATGGATAAACCGGTCACTAACTCTATCCAAATCACTAACTCCATCTAGAATATATATATATATATATATATATATATATATATATATATATATTAATGATTTAAAAAATGCATCAACTTAAGGTCGTGTGGCATGGGATTGTGACGTCACATAGAGGTGAAAAAAAAAATCCGAACCCGGAACCGGGCCCGAAAAGAAAACTTGGAATTGGTTTTTTTAAACCCGGGTTTTTAATACTCGAATCGAACCCGAACCTACCCTTAGAGTGCGAATATGATATGACTTTCAATGTTGAAACCCGAACCCGTACCCGATCTAAACACGATAATACTCGAAACCCGGTTCCAGGTATACCCGAAACCCGGTTTTAGTTATACCCGAAACCCGGGTTTTTTGCATACCCAAATATTAGTGTTTTTGCACCCAGTCTAGGTATACCCGAAACCCGGTTCTATAGTCGTTTTACAACGAATCTTTTTTGGAGCACATATATGATACAAATACTTGTTTAGAGCAGCACCTTATAATATACCAAACAATTGAAAATACATAAAATTATCTTTTTTATATCATTGTTTATTTGTTTATATATGTTTAAATGAACTTTGAAGTTTGTATGCAAAAAAAAAATATGAAGTTGGATAAAAAAAAATGAAGCAGACCCGTTAACAGAAGAAAGTTGTAAAAAATGAGTTTTTTTAATACCCAGAAATAGGGTATTCAAAATCCATATAACAGGTCTTTTCAATAACCGAAAATAGGGTATTCAAATACCCGGGTATTGAAGACCCGGTTCAATACCTGACCTGACCTAGACCCGATACACAGGGTATGGTTTTTCAAGCCAATACCCGGCCTGAACCCGACCCGGTTATTGCTAATGCCCGATTCTCCAATACCCGATCATACCTGAACCCGGGTTTTTCAAATACCCGATTTGTGCACCTGTAACGTCATATGGTCTTTGGCATGATACGGAGGTTGTGGGTCAGCTGGTGTGGGGAGTTCGGCAGACGGCTCTCTCAAAGCTGTTAGTGCACGAAAGAGTTTGTTTACTTACTCGTTGAACGTTAGTTAATAGTTTTTACTGAAGATTTCAATTGTGATAGTATGTTATTCTTTATTATAAGACCAAGTGTTATGGGTCATTCTTTACATTTTTTTTTTCATTAATCACGTTTGTGTTACCTCAATGACAACTTAGTTTTTTCCTCCATCATTCAACATGTCACTCAACCCCAGTTATATTTCATTCCCTTCATTCTCCAACTTTATATTATTTAATAATATAAAGAATTGAAAAAGAAAAAATAAATATGATCAGCTCTCTCCCCCTCACCCTTTCAAATTATTTGCGTGACCACCATCCAGCAAATCCCGTCATGCATGAAATGGAGGTGGTGGCGTGGTGTTCCAAAGGTGTCCTTGCGTGACCCCTTGGTCCATGTAGGCACTCCTTTAACAAGACTAGGTTTTAATAATTGTGGAATATGAAACCCGAAGTGGACACTCCTTTTCCCAATTGTTTTCACAAATTTAATGTAAACTGTTTTTCAAGTTCAGCTTGTCATCGTTTGTTCACTTAGATAAATATTATAATACATAATCAAACAAAAAAAAAAGTGTAATATTGACAACCTCTTTTGTTTGGATATAGAATAGTGAAGAAACACGGATCTACTCCCCACTAATGGGTCCTAGATCCAATGAGTCCACAAGGTAGGATACTGTTACTGCCAACACGATATGAATACAATTCCTAAAGTCCAGTGACGTGAATCCTGCAAAACAGAACACCGTGAGCTCGTTACGGGAAGGACAAGATGGGGGGTCTTCCCGTAACCACCCTCCGACGTGAGAATAAGTACCGTTCTTCGAAGAGATAAAGTACTTAAGTAAATTGAGAGAGTACAGTGATGGTGAATGGATACCTCATGATGATTGAGAGGGTATTTATAGCCGAAGGATGTGGGGAAGTGATTGGGCCAGCTGTCCTTTTAGAAGATGCCTGCATAACCGTCTGCACGCGTGTCCTTATGTGATAGGTTTAGCTTATACGTTGCATGTGCATATATATCAACCTGAACACGTGTCGCTCTATTATTGGTTAACAGGGTAATATTGGCCATGTGCACGGTTATAACGACCTTGTCACGTGTCATTAGCTAATTGGCAAATAGATCACGTATTGCCCAAGAAAGCATCTTGGCGATTCTTCTAGAAGGTAATTGGTTGCTAACAACTATCCCTGAGCATTACCTCGTAGTTATTTACGCGGAAGGATATTCCTTCTTGCGGATGACTTTCGAGGGTGCTGTGATGCTTCCGCATGTGCTATGAGGGTGTTTCTTCCTCAGATGACTATGCGGATGGTTTATATGTCCCGTGGGTGCCTTATGAGGAGCTTCTAATTGACCCGCGGGTATTTAATACGGGTATTTGGGTCCTTTTGGTACCCTACCTCTATAAGTCCCCCCAGTCCAGTGTGTCTTCCGTGTGAAGTATTTTATGCGGGTGGAACTCTGGACTTAATCGTTGATTTGGGGATTTTTAATTTTGCAAGTTGGTGAGAAATATCTTTCGTTACTGTGAATAATTATGAAAAATGACAAGTTGACCACTCGCAGGCGCGTGTGCAGGTGAAAGGACGTTTGTGACGGTTGTTACTGTACCCGACTGTACAACTTTTCCCCTTTTTCGAATTTCCAGCGTGACGTGGCGATATGTTATTGAACGATTTTTTCTCTCTCTACTGTTCTCATCCCGTTGCATTAATTGCGGTGGGTATAAATAGAGGGAGTTAACTTCTATTTGAAGTTTTATCGCCCTTGAATTCTCGAACCTGCTTTTTCTTTCTGAATCCTTCAATCTCTCTTTGGTTTCTATGAACAAAATCAGATATTATTATCAAGTGTTCTAAATGGCGCCTTCTCAATCTGAGGTCGATGAGATAGAAGTTTGCTGGGACCAAGAGGAATATCAAAAGTTGATTACAACCTATGGCATTCCACCAGAGTGGGGACCAGAGTTCCCCTCTGTTGGTTCAATAGCCAGTTTTCCTCCTCCAGGAAAGATGGCTTTATATGCCGATTATTTTGACAACGGGAATTTCTGGCTTCCTGTCACGAAGTTCTTTCAACGAGTGGTCAAGGCGTTTGGGATTCACTTATCTCAACTCCATCCTCGTGCCGTCATGCGAATTCGTCACTTCGAGTTTGTGTGTATGGCGCATGACCTAGTTCCCCGGTTGGACCGGTTTGTTGTATTCTACAAGATGGCCAACCGAAATGGATGGTACACTTGTCATAGCTTGCCCGATAGAGTTATCGGTAGCGGAACCGAGGACACTTCCAAGGATTGGAAGAAAAAATTCTTTTGGATCTCCGAGGACGTGGTGCCCGAGGCCATGACTCGTCGTTCTCCAAACGCCGCCCTTATTGATATTACACCAGCCGCTCATGAGAAGCGTGACCGGTTTCGCAAGCTCACTACTCCGCCAACTTTTATGCGGGCGCTTCCGGAAGAGGCCCTTGTATGGGCTGGTATGAGCCGTTTGTGGCCTTCTCCTTTCATGGAGCCTGTTTTTATCGGGCTAGATGGCCGTGAGTTTTGATATCTTGTTCTTTTACTCTTCCATATTTGGGTATTTATTGCTAACGATTGCAGTTGTTTTCAGGTTTTGGATCAATGTTGAACGCTCTAGATGATGGCAAGGGCTGTGTGGGTAAGGCTATCCGTGACGTAAAGTATGACAAACTGAAAATTTTTCTTGCTTTTTCAGACACTCATCGCGACTTGACTCAAATTTTCGGGACGAAAATTCTTTAACATGGGAATGATGTGACACTCGTCAATTTCAGGTTAACTCCGTTAACTCAAACTCTGTCAATTCAAACTTAAGATCACTTGATCTATAACGCACACCTCATTACATTTAAACTAGGGTTTAAATAACGCTTGACAATTACTACATGTGTAGTCTTTCGGGATTGCACCGAAACGCAAACGAGTTGACGCAAATCATTAGTGAATAAACAAAAAACATCCAAACAATAATTATGTGTTAGGCTTATGTGTTATTTGATAAAAGTGTTTAAAACGTTAACTCAAGATGCAAACAAGTTACTTTAGGCTAGAAAGGTAATAATTAGAAGTGGAGGGGCCTTGATGTAACATGTTATTATTAAATAATATTAATAAACCCTAACCCTCTCTCCCTCTCTCTCTAAACCCGACGGCAGCCCCCCCCCCCTTTCTCCTTGCGATCGGCAGCCACACCACACCCATATCACTTTCGTTTTGATCTTGGTCTTCATAATCGGAGCATCCCACACTCGTTTCTAAGCATCTCTCACGTTTCTCTTGGTTGTTTCTGCGTTTTTAAGGTATAAACATGAAACCCTAACTTTGTAAATTATGTATTAAGTGTTTATATGCTTGATTTTGATTAAAGGATGATTAATTATGTGTTGATTAATGATATTGATGATCATATGTGATTTTGAATAGTGAAAGAATGTTAAATCATTGATTGATTGTAAAGCCTAGAGGGTTACTACTGAGTTTTGTGATTAATTATGTTTATTGCATGTTGGAGTTATGTCGTATGCTTAGGATGCATGTTAGACGATTGTTTGTGCTTGCTGAGTTTTGACAGCAGAGATTGTTAAACTTGAACGACATGTAACTTGTTAAATATAAAAGCAAACTGAGCTATTTATGAGTGTAAAAGGTAGTACTCTGAGTCTAGTTTCCAGAAAACCCAACCACGCCTAATTTGGAGGTGTTTTGGTGGTTCAAACGATTTAAATGTGATTAAAGGTCTAAACTGGTACTGGACAGATTGTAAGTTATGTTTAGACAACTGTTACTAAATGTTAATGTGGAAATTGGTCGAGGTTGTTAACACTACAGGGTACTATGTTGAGTCTAGTTTCTATGAAGTCCAAAATTGTAATTTCTGGACGAGTAAAAGTTAACTTTTATTGTTTTACAAAACTGAAGTGCAAATCTGAATTGTGAGACCTGCTGTTAGGTTGTTTTGTAATTATCATATCTCATGAACTACAAAACCAAATGGGTTGGTTCCACTTCTGGAAGTTAACTTGTTGAGTTAAGAACCTAACCCAATTGGTCTTGCATTAATTGGATTTTTCGTTTAACAGGAATAACAAATAAAATTCTGTTGCGCATGATTTTGACTGCTGTGAGTTTGCTGTAATGTTTTGGTCATTGTGAGAAATATATGTGGAATAAAAATACAATAAAATATGTTCTGGAAACCTAACTCATGTATGTTTTTGTGACGATTTTTGGTGAATTATTTGATATGTTATGATCTGTTGAATAGAGTAATCTTTCAAGTAGAATTCTGTCTTGATGAAACTAGCTGCTGAACTTTGTGAAAATACATGAAACGTGCTAAGTACTAGATAATTGTTATGTTTTGACCAAATTGCCCTTGCGGGGAATAATTGCTAGTAATGTACAATATTAATACATGATATGTAAGTAGTTGTTCACACATGTAACGTATCATCAATGTGCTTGTTGAGACACACACAATTCACAAACGAAACACGAAACGTATTTTATGCATAGGAATTATGTGCCGAGTCTAGAGACTCGATAATAGTTCCAACACTTAGAAAATCTCCTTGTTGTTTTAGAACTCTAGTGAGGGTTTTCTGTGACACGCATCACTTGGGTGACTTGTTTTTGGAATTCTTCGCAAACAGTGAGTTTCACGTTTCCCCTTTTAACTCTTTTAAACGCTTTTCACTTGGGGGAGAATACATACTCCGAAACGCTTTTAGATTTTGTTATTAGATTATATATCACTTGTAAAGGCTAAGTGGCAAACGAAACAACTGAAGTCCTACACATCGAACCGTTTAGTATTGGATAATAGTGAGTTACTGTTGAGTAGTACTACTGGGTTTGACAAACCCCACCCAACGCTAAGCTCGACTGGAGGTCGAGTGGGTGTAATTTTGGCTAACACATTACCATGGTCGGGATAGACCTGGTGGCAAGGCACATGATAAACAGTCAGCTTCGGTGTCGAACACTTAGTAATACTTGCTTTATAGGCTAGCTACCTATAGATATATAATTGATTTAACACTATCTGGTAACGCAAAACGCAAAACGCTAAACGCTAAACGCTTTATTTTATATAAACTTGTGAACTCACCAACCTCGTGTTGACACTTTTAGTATGTTATTCTCAGGTAGCCGAGGCGGGCGCGCCGAACCGATTGTCTCGGAGACGATCTTTGAAACAGGTGCGTACATTCTAAACCCTCCTCCTCTTAATGTGCCGACCTCCAACGGGACGATTGTCATTCTAAGTGACGAGTCTGCTCTCTTGAGGGGGAAAGCTCAGATGATGCTTCTGAATTTTCATCTGTCTCGCATTTGTTAGCAGAACTTTACCGGAAGAGGTCTCTCCGTGCATCGCAGGCGAGTGACACGGGTACTAGCGCGGCGGATGCCGGAAAGGAACCAAAAACCAAGAAACGCCGGACGCATCGTCCGAGGCAACCACTTCCGCCCAATCTTGCGGAGCGTTTGGGGACAGTGAAAGGTAAGTTTCTACTTGCTAACTTTCGTCAACCATAATAATGAGATCTGACTATGGTGTTCTTATGCAGATCTGTCCATTGTTAAAGGACGCACATTTGGTAAGTTGTCAATGCCGACACCAAATGTTGAGAAGCAACCATCGCCTCCTCCGGAGAAGGAGGTGGACAAACCTTTTACCCCTCATGTTGAAGCGACTGTGGAGGGGGCTGACGATCAGCCAATGACCACCGGGTCATTGGATTATCTTTTTCAAGGTGGGGATACTACTGGTTTTCAACAAGGTAACCCTGAAGTCACTAAAGAAGGCTTCAGGGCTGATGAACCTCCTTCTCAATCCAGTCCTCAATTCAGTCCTACATCTTCGCCCTTTGCACCGGGCGGGGAAGATGATTTCTGTTTCGGGCCATCTGTCCATGAGGCTGGGGGGGGGGGGGGGGGTTCCTCGCAAGGTGGACCTCAACAGTCTTCTTCTACTCCTATTCGTCTCGGGACTTCCAGTTCCCAGTACTTCGAGAACGTTCAGTTGGGAGGAGACTATGATTTATTTGTCCCGTCTTGTGACATTGTCAACGGGTCTCGGGTTTCTAATCCCAACACCTGTATGAGTTTCGTTGAACACTGTATGCCACCCGCTGAAATGGCGTATCTGCGAACTCGCTCCCGCCAGGACCTTCATACTGGTCTGGCTACTTCTTTGACTAACAGCTTAGCTTGTAGTCAGGAAATTCCGCGGGAGTGGCGAACGATGGGTGGGAAGCTTGGTACAGCTTCCGAGGCCTTGAAGGTTGCCAAGGCGGAAGCCGATGAGCATCGTCAAGCAGCGAGTGCGGCTAGGTGGAAACAAACTGACGCTGAAGCTGCATTCCAAAAGGAAAAAGATCGAAGTGCTGCTGCTGCCAAGAGTTGGAAAGAGGCCTGTGAGAGGTCAAATGCCACCCTAGAAGCTTCCCGGGCTGAAACTCAAAGGAAGAAGGACGAACTGGCAAAGGCACAGGAAGAAGTGTCTCAGCAAAACGCCTGGATCCAAGAGCTCGAGGAAGCTTTAAGATTGCAAGGGGAGCAGTCTGAAATGAAAGATAAGACTATTGTTGAAATGCAATCTGCATATGACTCCCTCTTGCAATCCTAAACTGAAGCAAGTGACAGCGCTTCTGCCGAGTTGCAAGAACTTCGTGGCAGGGCGGAACGTGCTGAACGGGAGAGGCAATACTTCCTCAACCGAGGTCTTGACTCTGTAAGTTCTTCTTCGTTTACTCTTTTATTTTTGTATCATTAATTCCATGATGTTGACACAATTTTGTTCATAGGTCATCCGTCATGTCAAGAGGAGCACGGAACTTACTGATTGTTTCGTGAACTTGACTACTGCTTCCGAAGGGGTTGGCCGGGTGAAGGGTTTCAACGAAGGGTTGGCATTCGCCCAGTCTGGTCAACCTATTGAGAGCCATCCCCTTCATGGACTTGATGCGGAGCAAGAAATCGGCATACGTGTCCAAGAATACGACAATCTGATCTTTCCGCTGCAACATATGCTTCCAGAATTTGCCTTATCCGAAGACGGTGTGAAGCAGTTGCGGGTCTATATTGATGATGAGTCTGATGATGACGAGTCTGAGGACGATAAGTCTGACTGCGACGAGGCGGAAGATGCGGGCCATAACGCTCCGAAAGACACGACATCCCCAAACCCATAGGTGTAGGTGTTAAGATTTGAACTTGTAATCTCTTTCCGTATTTTGTAATTACCTTTTTTAATATAAATGAAAGGAAACGCAAGTTGATAATATCTTTGTGATATTTCTTCTTTTGCTTTTTTGAATTTGTTTTAAGTTGGATAGTACTTGTGATATGGCGGAGAGAGAATTTTCTAGGCGGTGGCTGACAAGATGTGTTAATTGCTTGTTTGACAGCCTGTATGCACTTTTTCGAATCTCCCACCTGACGTGTCAATCATCCCTTGGTCCTTATTTTCTCTTTCTTCTGTTAGTCAGACGGTCGCATTAATTGCGATGAGTATAAATAGGCCTTGATGCCTTCGACCCCTTCTTATCACTTACATATTTTTGCTTTCATTCATATCAGAGAACTCTACTCTCCTATAGCCGCTCTGTATTATTCGATTCCAATGGCTGCCCAGAAGAAAAATCCCCCTGCTATTAATGAAGTCGGATGCGACATTAAAGAAAAAGACTTTGAAGACGTTAAAAATGTATATGGTTTTCCATCGGAGTGGGAAGACGAACGTCCATCTAAAGGAGCCATTGCGACGGCGCCCTCGGCGAAGAAAATGGCCGTTTATGTGGACCACTTCACCACCAGGAACTTCCGGTTACCCGTGACTAAGTTCGTGCAATCGGTCCTGACGGCTTACGGGATTCACTTGTCCCAAGTTCACCCTTTTTGAATGCTTAGAATTCGGCATTTCGAATTCTATTGCGAAGCACACAACTATGATCCCTCTGTTGGGATGTTCGCCGCACTCTATATGATGACCTATCGTGAAGGCTGGTATGGTTTCGCCACCACTGGTAAAGGAACTATTGGCTTTGAATGGCTTCGTAGTATTCATGGGTGGAAAACAAAATTCTTTTGGATCCGTGAGGATGTTATCCCATTTGCCATGACTTATCGGAAGCCAAAGGATAAATTGCCGGAAGTCCATGCTTCCGAACACGAAGGTCGCGCCTGGTTTCTTACGTTAACGAAGACTCCAACGCCCATGCGTCCCATTCATGAGGGGGCGATTGTGCATGCAGGTAAAGGTACGATCCTTTCCACTCTTGTGGACAAGATGGGAGGCATGATGGTTCGTCGTCCTATTACTCAGCATGATGTACCATTTTTGGAATGTACACGGAATAATTTTGTTTTCTCTATTACTCTTACTCCGGAGCCTCTTGTTTCCGAGGCGCTGTTCGCACAAGGTGAGGAGTTTGTCACCAAGTGTGAAGGTATTCCCCAACCTCGACCTATAACCGCTGCTACTTCAAGCGGAGTGATAGTACTACTTTCATCTAGCGAGGAGTCGTCGCTCTGCGAAGGAGAGTTACCGAGTGGTGCTACTAACCCTTCGCATTTGTCTGTAGGTTTGACCCGCAAGCAAGATTTGAAGGCCATCACCGATCCATCAGCAGGTGAGGAAGGTGGTCCTCAATCCGTTGAGGGCGAACCTCAGGCTGCGGAAGTGGGTGCTTCAAAAACTGTTGGGAAACGGAAAGCACCAGCTTCTGATGCCACGCCCAAGAAGAAGAAAAAGAAGAAGGCTAAGGTTGATGTCCCGGTCTTGGGCGCTCATCTTCAGGATCTTGCTGCCCAAGACTCTTCTAAAAGTAAGACTTGGCCCTTTATGATTGTTCTTCTATTTATCGCTTCTTAGTGACTTAAAGATTTTTATTTCTTGGAGTATTTCAGGTCTTAAGGATTCTGTTGCTACCGAACTTCCGACTCCACCAGCTTCACCAATAAACATTGCTCAAGAGCCGATCGATATATCGGATTCTTCTCCTATTAAGGATAAAGAAGTTGGTGAAGCTGATCGGTTTCATACATCTCCATCCCGTCACGAGCATACCTTCCAAGATCAAGGTGGGGTCAGTGAGTTTAAACACGGGGGTTAGGCTTCCTCCTCTCGAGTGAATGAGGATACTGCCCCGTATTTTCCTCGTTGGTAATTACGGCGGAACACGGTGTTGAGTAGGTCGGACGTTTGCCAGGAATACCTTGACGAAAGTCTTCCTCCTGCAGAGAAGGAACGACAACGTCGTCGCATCCGCCAAGAGCTTTTCGACTCTAATTCCTATCATATGGCGATGCTGTGTCTACCAACCAGGAACTTCGCCGGGATTGACTATCTATGAATGATGAGTTGGAGGAGACCGAGCGGAACTTGCTTGGTGCCAAAAAAGAGGCTCTTAAAGCGTTAACTGACGCTCAAGATAGCCATCGAGCCTTAGAGGAAGCTAAAGCTTCTTTTCAGAAGCAGCTGGATGAACAAGCTGAACTGATAAAGACTCTTCAAGCTGACTCGGCAGCGAAGGACAAACGCTTGTCTGACCTGAATGCTAGGAATCGGGACAAAGCCTTGGAGTGTGTTGGTCACAAGATGAATCTTGTCCGAGCTCTGGCAGACAAAAAGTGGCTTATATCGACAGCGATTCCTAAGGTATCACGTTTTCTTTAACCTGATCAATTCGGATGTGTATGTGTTTACACATGTTTGTTCATCTTAACAGGTTATCACTGACATTCGGAATAGTGATGATCTTGGAAACTGTGTTGCTGTGCTCCTTCGCGCTTCCGAGCAAGCTGGCCGCCAAATGGGTTTTGAGGAGGGATATGAGTTTGGTTCAACGTCTCAGCTCCCGGAGGAATATGTATTGGCCGGTAAGGACACTGCCTCCATCCTTGTTGCGAAAACCAAGGAGTTTGATACCTTGAAGTTTTCCCTTTCCGACCAGATATCAGAGCTTGCGGACAAAGAAGATGCCATAGATCAATTGAGAGAACTATTGGATCTTAATGAGGGAGGAGACGAGGAAGCTGACAGTACTGCGGAAGATGAGGATTTTACTCTGTAAATACATGTTTTTGTTGTAACTTTTTCTGTTCCTTTGTAATCTCTTTTAACTATAAATAAGAAGTCTTTTCGTTCATTCCGATGCACTTTGTCTTATGTACTATAATATAAGTGTCTGTCCGGAACTTCGTTTTTGTCAATAAAATATTACAACTTATCAAAATACCATGGAGTCGATTAGATATTCTCGTACATTAGGCATAAGCCTTCTTACAATAAAGAAATTGCGAAACTTTCTAGCCTATGTGGGCACGCAGGCCAAAGTAAAGAACAAATGAGATTGCTACATATAGCATTTCTTTAATTGTGCTGTGTTCCATGTTCGATGGATTCCCGCCCCATCCAACTTTTCCAACTTGTAGGCACCTTTGGATAATACTTGTTTGATTCTATAAGGTCCCTCCCAAGTTGGGGCTAACCTGCCCGGAGGCTCCTGGCCGGAAGCCTCGTTATTGCGGAAGACGAAGTCTCCCGCGTCGAACTTGCATTCTTTGACTCGCGAGTTGTAATATTTCTCAAGCTGTCGCTTATAATTGAGCTCGCGAATCAATGCTAGTTCTCTTCTTTCTTCCAACAGGTCTAGATTCATCCTGAGTTCTTGATCATTATCATTAATCAGTAGAACCCTTGCAGATGGAATTCCGATTTCTGCGGGGATCATGGCTTCAGTGCCGTAGGTTAGGCTAAAGGGTGTTTCCGAATTGCTGGAGTTCTTTTGGGTGCGGAAGGCCCATAGTACGTGAGGCAATTCGTCTACCCAACCCGTTCGTTTCGTCCCTAGCCTTGCCTTGATCCCTTCTTTGATAGTTCGGTTGGTCCTTTCAACCTGACCATTTGCCTGCGGATGAGCTACAGATGTAAAGGTTTGAATGACTTGAAGCTCTTTCAACCATTCCTGTAGTCCGCTGTCGGCAAATTGGGTCCCATTGTCACTTACCAATTCCTGTGGAAGACCGAACCGGCAAATGATGAATTCCCAAAGGAATTTTTTCACGCTTGAAGCCGTGATTGATGCAACCATTTTGGCTTCCACCCACCTGGTGAAATAATCAATGGCAACTATCAAGAACTTGACTCGTCCCGGGGCTTCTGGGAAAGGTCCCATGATATCAATAGCCCATTTTTGGAACGGCCATGCAGATGTTACTGGAATCAGTTCGTTCTTTGGACGCAGGGTGTTGGGAGCATGGCGCTGGCATGAATCACATTTTCTGATTTTTTGCACAGCGTCCAAATGCATGCCGGGCCAATAATACCCTACGTTCATAATCTTTGCCACTGTCATTCTTGGTCCCGCGTGTAGTCCGCAAATGCCTTCGTGAATTTCTCTGATCAAGTAATTTGCATCTTCTGCGTCTACACAACGTAATAACGGACCAAGGAATGACCTCCGGTACAAGATAACGTCAATCAACTGGTAATTCAGAGCTTTATGCTTAATCTTCCGAGCCTCGGCCTTTCCTGCTGGAAGTGCTCCGGAAGATAAATAAGCTATAATGGGTGACATCCAAGATTCAACGCCCGTTTGAATTACCAGGACTTGATTCTCTGGAACGGATGGATGGTCTAGAACTTCTACACGGATATCTTTGGCGAAATGCTCAAAATTTGTTGAAGCTAGTTTGCTAAGAGCGTCCATCGATTTGTGAACAATATTGAAGGAGAAAAATTGGCGAATCAAGACCCTTGCTTGTGACAAATAAGAAGCCATGACATCGTTTTTGGCTTCGTATGTTCCGTTTATTTGTCCCGCAATTAGCATAGAATCCACCCGAGCCTCCAAATGTTTCACCCCCAGCTTTTTCGCTATCCGTAGTCCTGCCAGGAAGGCTTCGTATTCCGCCTCATTGTTGGTACTTTTAAAGTCCAACTTGATGGCGTACGTAAATTCATGCCCCTCAGGGTTGACTAGCCTTAAACCTGCACCTGACCCTTCACTGCTGGAAGCTCCGTCCGTGAACAATGACCAAACTTGCCCTTGTTCCGGAGGTGCTTGGGGTTGTTGTTCGATTAAGCATTCTTGCTCTTTGTACTGCGGAACTTCCATGACAAAGTCCGCGAGTACCTGCCCCTTGATCACTGGTCTAGGCTTATATTCAATCGAGTGCTCACCCAATTCGATAGCCCACTTTTCCAGTCGTCCGGACAACTCGGGTTTACTCAACACGTTCTTGAGTTTGTACCCGATTAACACATAAATAGGATGGCCCTGGAAATATCTGCGGAGTCGTCTGGCGGCATAGACCAATGCCAAAACCAACTTTTCTAACATCGAATATCTTGTTTCCAGGTCCGATAACGTTCTACTGACGTAATAGATTGGAGTTTGAACATTTTTTCTATCGGTCAGCAGAATGGCTCCTATGGCAATGTCTGAGGCAGATAAATATAGTGTCAGAGGTTCACCCGCATATGGTGCTGTTAAAGTAGGAAGCTCCATTAAGCATTTCTTAACTTCTAAGAATGCTTTTTCAGCTTCCGCGGTCCACTTGAAATGTGCCTTTTTAAGGCAATTTCTAAGTGTTGACACGAATGGATGAGACTTGGCCGCGTGGTTTGCTAAGAATCGGTTCAGCGCCACAAGTCTCCCATTAAGTGTCTGAACCTCCTTGAGGGAAGAAGGTGAAGGAATGCGGGCTATAGCCTGGACCTTATCCGGGTTGGCTTTAAAGCCCGCGCTTGTTACTATAACTCCAAGGAATTTACCCTCTTCCATGCCAAATGAACACTTAGCCGGATTCAACTTCATATTGATGTTTCGTAGTGTTTCAAAGGTCTTTTCAATATCTCTTAACATCTGATCTTCTTCAATGCTTTTGATTACCAAGTCGTCCATATAAACTTCGAGATTCCGACTTATTTGACTTTTGAAAGCCTGATCCATCAGTCTTTGATATGTGGCCCCCGCGTTCTTTAATCCGAAAGGCATCATTCTGTAACAGAATGTTCCTTGGTCAGTTCGGAGCGCTGTCTTGTCCTCGTCGCCAGTTGCCATATGAATTTGGTGATACCCTTTATAGGCATCGAGGAAGCACTTGAATTTAAATGAGGCCACCGCGTCTACTTTTAAGTCGATCTCTGGAAGCGGGTAACAATCTTTCGGACATGCCTTGTTCAAGTATTTATAATCTATGCACATCCTCCATGTTCTATTGCTTTTTGGGACAATCACTGGGTTAGCCACCCATGTTTGGTACTTGATTTCTCGTATGATCCCAGCATGAAGAAGGTCTTGTACTTGCTCATTCATAGCCTTCGTTTGTTCTGGACCCATCTTTCATTTTTTTTGTACAATTGTGGTGATTAACGGAATCGCCCTTAACTTGTGTTCCGAAATGCTCCGCGAAACACCTGTCATGTCCGCGGGTTGCCAAGCAAAAACGTCAATGTTCTTAGTCAATAATTGCTTTAAAAAGGTTCTCACTATCTCCGAGATAGCGGGTCCTATTGTAATTGTCTGGTCTGGAAACTTCTTATTCAAAACCCATTTCTCGGGCTCAGTCCTCTGAGCCTGTCTTGGAACCTTGCTTGGTCTTGAACTTTCAGTTGTAAAACAATGTCGATTTACATGAAATATCGCCACACCAGTGAGAGTTGGAACTCCTACTGCACCATGTGCTGTGGACGGGTGGGCATTGAAATCTCCAATTGCTTCTCATCCCAAGATAACGTCATGTTTAGAAGTTGCTGGTAAGACCAAAAATTCAACTTCCTCTGTTCTTGAATGTACTCCATCACTTAGTGTGACCGGGAAAGTGATGACACCCCGCGGGTGCATTATCTCTCCCCCGAAACCAGAAACAGGAGCATGAATTGGTTGTAATCTTTCTTTGTCTTCCTCATCCAGTTGTTCGAAACATTGTTCATACATAATATCGGACGTACTGCCTGTGTCAAAGAACACATATTGTGATCGATAGTGGCCAAATTCGGCAGTAATTATCAGCGGGTTTTTGTTACACGGGCCCCCTTTGATCCGAGAAAAGATAACAGGCTCGTTTTTCCACTCTTCGTCCGAATATTCTCTCCGTTTTCCCTTACCTGAATGTTCCCCTTGAATCATGTGGACATTCAGATCTTTCATTTACCTTTTGGCCGGGCCTTGGCTATCCCTTGCGGGAGGTTTGCCAGTCCCTTCTCGTACGCCTTTGACCAAATCTTCGAGTTTACCATTTTTAACAGCTGCTTTAATTTCATTTCTGAGAGCCACACACTCATTCGTGTTGTGTCCAACATCTTATGATATGAGCAATGTTTTTTGGTATCGAGGAATGATTTCCGTGGTATTGGTTGTGGTTTCCGGAAAGTCAGATTCTCAGTAGTGAGAATTTCTGAGGGAGTCTTTGATAACTGAGTCCAACTGTTGGTGGAACGAGCTGAAAAATGACGTTTACCTTTGTTGCCGATCAAAGATCTTGCATAAAAAGCTTTAGGTGTTTCCGTACTTGGCTGAAGTCTTGACCATATTGGTCCCTTAGCTTGTCTGTTTGGTCTCGGAGTTTGAAACTCGACCCTTGGGGACTGCTTTTGACTGCTGGAACTTAGAGTTTTTTCAGTTCTTGCAAACAACTTTGATGCCTTCATGATTTCATCCCATGACTCAGGCATTCCGTCCCTTCCCGTTAGAGTACGGATCAAGGCATCAGTGTGGACGTTCTTACAAAATGCTCCGCGCAGCATATCTTCGGTTACTCCTCCGATGTTAAGGCTCTCGTTAGTAAAACGAGTAATGTAATCCTCAATAGACTCATTATTTCGCCTTGTAACATCTAGTATTTCCAAAGGGTCAAGAGTATGTTTCTTTTGCTGACTAAAATGTTGAGAGAATTTTGCTACAAAGTCTTTCCAACTTGTAATCTTTCCGCATGGTAATTTCTCAAACCACTACCGCGCCGCCCCGGTGAATGTTAGTGCGAACATATGACACCAATACGGGAGAGTCCAACCACTGACTCCTCCGACTGCTTCGAACCTTAACAGATGGTCACTGGGGTCAGTCATTCCATTATATGTTCCAACGGATGTTGGAATCTTTGCATTAATCGGGAATGGAGCTGTCGCGATACTCGGAATGAATTTTGATTTTTCTGCGAAAGACTCTGGCCGATATGGTTTGGAAAAATCATATTCAGCATTGCTATGATACTCCGCATGGCGGACAACTGGGCTCGGATAGCTAGTTCCTCCGTACGAAGGAGGCGGGTATCCCCACTATAAAAACTACCATCCGGACGATAAGATGAGTCGTACTCGTCCAGTTCGTCCTCATAGGATTGTACCCGCATATCTATGCGGGGACGAGGACGCAACCTTCGGATGTCGCTCATGTTCCGCTCCTGTGGCAAACTGTACTGGATGTGACTTCCCCTTATAGGAGGAGAAATAGATCTCCTGGGAGGCTCATCATACGTCAGGGTACGGCCATGAAAACGCTCATTCCGGACCCGACGCTCATACTCTGTTTTCAAACTTTCTTGTTGAATACAAAGCCACTCGTCAGGAGACAAGGTTTCTTCAGTCCTGGGGTTATGATGGTGGGCTCTCCTTGGATTAGAGTCACCGGAATCTTCTTCCAAACCTATCTCCGACTGAGTTCGATGGACTTATCTTGGAACACGCTATAGATTCCTTATATTAGAACCTCCTGGGACTGTGACGTACCCCAAGTCAGTAGCTGGTGTGACAATATTTCCGGTGTCTATCGGAGTGACACCTTCTTGTTGAGCAAACAACCCCCGAGCCGTCGAACCACCCAAGGAAAGGATTCCTGGGTTGACAGTGTCGGTTCTTGCGGTAGGGGTCGAAATTTGAGCAAACACAGACGTCGCTCCTTCACGTGTTTCAAGGTTGAGATCACGCGGAGGTTGTGCTTGATTCTCCGCGGCCCTTTAGGTAACTGACTCATATCGTAAAGAGAACGGAAAATTTTTTAGCTGTTCTTAACAAAAGCACGGATGGCGCCAATGAAGAAACACGGATCTACTCCCCACTAATGGGTCCTAGATCCAATGAGTCCACAAGGTAGGATGCGGTTACTGCCAACACGATATGAATACAATTCCTAAAGTCCAGTGACGTGAATCCTGCAAAACAGAACACCGTGAGCTCGTTACGGGAAGGACAAGAGGAGGGGTCTTCCCGTAACCACCCTCCGGCATGAGAATAAGTACCGTTCTTACGAAGAGATAAAGTACTTAAGTAAATTGAGAGAGTATAGTGATGGTGAATGGATACCTCATGATGATTGAGAGGGTATTTATAGCCGAAGGATGTGGGGAAGTGATTGGGCCAGCTGTCCTTTTAGAAGATGCCTGCATAACCGTCTGGACGCGTGTCCTTATGTGATAGGTTTAGCTTATACGTTGCATGTGCATGTATATCAACCTGGACACGTGTCGCTCTATTATTGGTTAACGGGGTAATATTGGCCATGTACACGGTTATAACGACCTTGTCACGTGTCATTAGCTAATTGGCCAATAGATCACGCATTGCCCAAGAAAGCATCTTGGCGATTCTTCTAGAAGGTAATTGGTTGCTAACAACTGTCCCGGAGCATTACCCCGTAGTTATTTACGCGGAAAGATATTCCTTCTTGCGAATGACTTTCGAGGGTGCTGTGATGCTTCCGCATGTGCTATGAGGGTGTTTCTTCCTCAGATGACTATGCGGATGGTTTATATGTCCCGCAGGTGCCTTATGAGGTGCCTCAGATGACTATTTGGATTTTTACGGCTTGCAAGTTATTCTTTTCCCTTTTTTATAATATCAGAAATAAAGATAATGATAAAGCTTATAGATCATATCTTAAGATATTTTCTAAGTTCGCTATATTAGGTATCAGTTTCTCTCACTCCAAACATTAGATGTTGGTCATGAACTCGTGATCGAGAATGTTGACTTTGGGAATTGGATCATTTTATTACATTTATTTGAGTGTAATTTTAGTTTTTAGCAAATAAAAAAAAGGGGAAAAGGAAAGAAAATATATGATACAAGAACGTGTGTACCATGACGTCACTTAGCAACTCCAATAGATAATAGTTTTCTACTTAAACATTAGGCTATGCGCAGTGGAGAGGCTATAAATTGAGCGAACTGTTATACGTGACGTCCAGTCAACAAATGGTAGGAATTTGTTTTTGAGATGTAATGGTGCTGTAGGCTAATATATTATATATATATATATATACACCACACACAAACATATATAATAATAATATAAAAATATATACATACATACAATACAAACACAACACACACACATTCACCGTCAACAAAAAGGGAGCGACCACATCACGACACGTATGATTTTTATGGTTTCGTTTATATATGTTATATAAATTATTTTAGTTAGTTGTTTGCATCGTAATTACTAATATCTGATTGATCTTTTTTTATATAAATTATATGTACCCAAAGGAAAGTATTACGGGGGTTGTTTTATATTGTTTGTTTTAATATTTATTTATTTTTTTAATTTATATTTTTTTTATTGTATGAAAGTTAATAATATACTTATGGTTTGATAATAAATTGTTTCACGAATAAATGAGATTTTATAACCCGGTTTAAAAACTATACAGTTTTGATGAGACCCAAGACCCGTTTATTTTTTTACTATGAAATTGGTTTTTTAATTATAAATAATATTTATGAAAGTTAATAATATACTTATGGTTTGATGAGACCCAAGACCCGTTTATTTTTTTTACTATCAAATTGGTTTTTTAATTTAAATAATATATATATATTTTAAAATAAATAAGATATTATTTTTTCTTATATCCTATTTTATAGGATTTTTACATAAATAATTTGGTGAGAATAATTTTTAATTTAATGAGTGTTATAACCCGTTTAAGGAATATCTGGGTTTGGTAAGACCAATACCCATGAATTCGGGTCAAATGCATGAGAAGCCTCCATTTAAAAATCAAGCAAATCTGGTGACTCCAAAAAAAGGGGGAGCGACCACATAACGACACGTAGGATTTTTATGTTTTCGTTTATATATATTATAGATTTCTATAATATATTATATATGTATTTATGTAATATCTTAATTTATTAGAATATATTAGAAATCACTTTCTTATGTAAAAATTTAACATGGATTTTATATGATTAAACTACTTCGTGTGTATTAGTTTGTGTCATATATGAGTACATGACTAGTTGCTTAGTTGTATTTTATATTTTAATATTCATAAAATTTTCAATTTTAGATGGTAGTTTATTGTAATATTAAGAAAAAGAATTCAATTTACAATTCAAGTTATGACTAATCAGTTGATAATAATATATACTGACAACTTTATTAATTATACTTTCGTTACCAAATATAATCACGCTATAACAAAAAAGTAACTTTCTGTGACTGTAACTTTCATTCATTTATTTCGAATCAATTTACTACATTTTAACTGAAATAAAAAAATATCGATCAATTATTTATTACACGTAAACGAAGTTATTTCTCTACTAGATTATAAATGTCCTTGCAACATAAATGAAAATTAAGGCTGCCATCATCAATCACAACCACAGAGTCACGGTTTAAATTAGGGATGTATTATTTATACAATATTTATAGGGTGTACGTAGAAGATAATATGTGTATTAAAAGGGTGTGTGAATAACCATTGTCTTTAATTATTAAAAACCAGTTTAGGACTTTTTCTTTTACTCTTTCATACTGTTTATTAGTTGAAATTACTAATAGAAATATTTTATAAAATAATATTTTAAGTGTCCTATTAAGCATGTATCCAACAATAAACAAATACATGTATCCAACTACCAATAATTTGGATTAAATAAGTAGTTAGTTATATATGTCTGTTTTGTCCAATTCCAGTTCCAATTTTTTAAGAGTTAATGGCCATTTTCATCCCTGTGGTTTGCTACTTTCGCCACTTCAGTCCAAAATTTATATTTTTGTCAATTTAGTCCTCATAGTTTTAAATATTAGCCAATTACGTCATATCCGTCTAACGGCATCCAGATATGCCGTTAGTTTAAGGGTATTTTTGTCTTTCTCCTTTTTATTTGAGTTATTGGTCATTTTCGTCCCTGTGGTTTGATACTTTTGCCAATTCAGTCCAAAGTTTGAAATTTTATCAATTTAAGTCAGTTTTTTTTCTATAACCCTAGAGAGCATTATTCAAGCCCAAAACAAGTCTGCATTTACTCTGTCGACAACAGTAATCATACCCCCCCCTCTCGTATTAGTTTTTAGACGGTTCCTAAACTCTCCCCCATGGTGGAATTCAATGGTAAAGTGGTCAAAGCAATTCCGTGAAACTGAATTGTACCGAAAAAACTAAAAATAGTTTCTTTGATGAATGCATAAAATTTAGGGTTTAGAGATTAACATATTATAACGAAAATCTGGGTCGTAATCAACTATTATACATTAATCAACAAAACAATTTTTAGTTTTTTTTGTATAATTCGGTTTCAGGGAATTACCTTAACCACTTTACCATTGAATTCCACCATGGAGAAGATTTTAGGAAATGTCTAGACACTAAATATAAAGGGGGGGGGTATGATTACTGTTGTCAACAGAGTAAATGCATACCAGTATTTGAGGTTGCTCGATGGTTTTTGGCTTGAATTATGCTCTTTAGGGTTATAAACAAAAAATATAAAAAATATAAAAAACTGAATTAAACTGAACATTAAATTGACAAATTTTCAAACTTTGGACTGAATTGGCAAAGATATCAAACCACAGAGACTAAAATGACCATTAACTCAAAATTAAAAGGAGAAAGACAAAAATACCCTTAAACTAACGGCATAGCTGGATGCCGTTAGACGGATGGGACGTAATTGGCTAATATTTAAAACTATGAGGACTAAATTGACAAATTAAAAATTTTGGACTGAAGTGGCGAAAGTAGCAAACCACAGGGACGAAAATGGCCATTAACTCATTTTTTAAACTCAAAACTATCCACAAAACACTGTTAACAAATAAAGAAAATAAATAATAAGAATATGTGACGTATGTGGTTTATGGTGTTACCTGAGGAAGGTGGCAAGTAGTGATGGTTTTAACTCACCTCAAAAGTTGACTTTCCACTTTTCAACTCTATAATATTTAACAAGTTAACATTTATATATTTCACTTATATAAACTTCCTTATATACACCCCACAGAACAAAAACATTCACAAAACCACTTCAATGGCTGCTGAATCTAACTATTGTTTCACAAACACATACGAGGATGTTCTAGCTTCATCCCTCCAATCAACAACAAATGAATCCATTGTCTTTAACCTATCCATCCTTGAACAAAAAGCACAACATGTTCACATCCTCAGCCGCCATGTTCTTCGCTCAATCACAAACTCAATCAATGGTTTCTAGCTCAACATCCGTTAGCATGGAGAATATTGCGAGTTTGCTTCAAGAAATCATTGTGATCGCGTCTAATGTCATGTTCACTTGCCAAAACACTGGCCCTGGGGTTAACCATGTTAATACCACTAACAACCATGACAACACGCTTGAGTTTGACCAATTGACTCGATCAAACATGATGTTTGAGTGGTCAGGTGGTGGTGGTGGCGGTGAGAATAGTTTTGGTAGTGTAACGTATAACACAAGAAACAAAGATAGTGGTTCAAATGAGCGAAAACAGTTTCAGATTGAAAGAGATAGA